>NC_052311.1:29684609-29689609 GCF_016432855.1 Salvelinus namaycush
CCTCAGCTAATATTACAGTAGTCATACTTTAGCTAAATTTCAGTAGTCATTACTGTTAGCTATATTGCAGTAGTCTTTACTCTTAGCTATATTACAGTGGTCTTTAATCTCAGCTAATGTTGCAGTGTTCTATACTCTAGCTACAATTACAGTAGTCGTCTCTTAGCTAATATTACAGTAGTCATTACTTTAGCTGGATTACAGCAGTCATTACTTTAACTAATATTACAGTATTCTATTACTCTTAGCTAATATTACAGTAGTCGTTACTTTAGCTAATATTACAGTAGTCTTACTCTTAGCTAATATTACAGTGTCTTACTCTAGCTAATGTTACAGTGGTTATACTCTTAGCTAATATTACAGTAGTCATTCCTAAGTTAATTTACAGTAGTCTTTACTCTTAGCTAATATTACAGTAGTTGCTTACTTTCAGCTAATATTACAGTAGTCCATACTCTTAGATAATATTAAGTAGTCATTACTCTTAGCTAATTTTACAGTAGTCTTTACTCTTAGCTAATATTACAGTAGTCTACTTAGCTAGTATTACTGTAGTCTTACTCTTAGTTTTATTATGTAGTAATTACTCTTAGTTATTATTACGTAGTCAGTCCCTTTAGCTAATACTATACTAATATTACAGTAGTTGTTACTCTAGCTAATATTAAGTAATCTTTGCTGTTAGCTACTATATTACAGTAGTAATTACTCTTAGCTAATATTACAGTAGTCATTCCCTCAGCTAATATTACAGTAGTCTATACTTGTAGCTAATATTTCAGTAGTCTATACTGTTAGCTAATATTGCAGTAGTCTTTACTCTTAGCTATTATTACAGTGGTCTTTAATCTCAGCTAATGTTGCAGTGTTCTATACTCTTAGCTACAATTACAGTAGTCGTTGCTCTTAGCTAATATTACAGTAGTCATTACTCTTAGCTGGCATTACAGCAGTCATTACTCTTAACTAATATTACAGTATTCTATACTCTTAGCTAATATTACAGTAGTCGTTACTTTTAGCTAATATTACAGTAGTCTTTACTCTTAGCTAATATTACAGTGTCTTTACTCTCAGCTAATGTTACAGTGGTCTATACTCTTAGCTAATATTACAGTAGTCATTCCTTTAAGTTAATTTTACAGTAGTCTTTACTCTTAGCTAATATTACAGTAGTTGCTACTTTCAGCTAATATTACAGTAGTCCATACTCTTAGATAATATTATAGTAGTCATTACTCTTAGCTAATTTTACAGTAGTCTTTACTCTTAGCTAATATTACAGTAGTCTACTGTTAGCTAGTATTACTGTAGTCTATACTCTTAGCTTTTTTTATAGTAGTAATTACTCTTAGTTATTATTACCGTAGTCAGTCCCTTTAGCTAATACTATACTAATATTACAGTAGTTGTTACTCTTAGCTAATATTACAGTAATCTTTGCTGTTAGCTAATATTACAGTAGTAATTACTCTTAGCTAATATTACAGTAGTCATTCCCTCAGCTAATATTACAGTAGTCTATACTTGTAGCTAATATTTCAGTAGTCTATACTGTTAGCTAATATTGCAGTAGTCTTTACTCTTAGCTATTATTACAGTGGTCTTTAATCTCAGCTAATGTTGCAGTGTTCTATACTCTTAGCTACAATTACAGTAGTCGTTGCTCTTAGCTAATATTACAGTTGTATTTACTCTCATCTAATATTACAGAAGTTGTACATATTAGCTAGTCTTACAGTAGTCGTTACTCTTAGCTAATATTACTGTTGTCCATACTCTTTGCTAATATTACAGAAGACATTACTCTTAGCTAATATTACAGTAGTCTGTACTTTTAGCTAATATTACAGTGGTCTTCACTCTTAGCTAATATTACAGTAGTTGTAACTCTTAGCTAATATTACAGTATTCAGTACTCTTAGCTAATATTACAGTAGTTCTTATTCTTAGCTCATATTACAGTAGTCTTTACTGTTAGCTAATATTACAGTAGTAATTACTCTTAGCTAATATTACAGTAGTCTATGCTCTTAGCTAATATTACAGTAGTCTATACTCTTAGCTAATATTACAGTAGTCTTTCCTCTCAGCTAATGTTACAGTGGTCTATACTCTTAGCTAATATTACAATATTCGTTACTCTTAGCTATTATTACAGTTGTATAAACTCTTAGCTAATAGTACAGTAGTCTTTACTCTCAGCTAATGTTACAGCAGTCTGTACTCTTAGCTAATATTACAGTTGTCTATACTCTCAGCTAATATTACAGTTGTATAAACTCTTAGCTAATTTTACAGTACTCGTTACTCTTTGCTAATATTTTTATATTTTTATATATTTTTTATAAAAATTGTATCCACTTTTCTCCCCAATTTTCGTGGTATCCAATCGCTAGTAATTACTATCTTGTCTCATCGCTACAACTCCCGTACGGACTCGGGAGAGACGAAGGTCGAAAGCCATGCGTCCTCCGAAGCACTCTCAGCTAATGTTACAGTGGTCTATACTCTTAGCTAATATTACAGTAGTCATTCCTTTAAGTTAACTGTTAGCTAATATTTCCGCAGTCTTTGCTATTAGCTAATACTACCGTAGTCATTACTCTTAGCTGTACTCTTAGCTAATATTACAGTCTTTATTACTCTTAGCTAGGATTACAGTAGTTTATACTTTTAGATAGTATTACAGTAGTATATTCTAAGCTATTATTACATCAGTCATTACTCTTAGCTGTACTCTTTAGCTAACATTGCAGTTGTCATTACTCTTACAAAATTGTACAGTAGTATTTTACGATTAGCTAATCTTCAGTAGTCGTTAATCTTAGCTAATATTACAGTAGTCTAAACTCTTGGCTAATATTACAGTATTCGTTAGTCTTAGCTGGGATAACATTAGTCTATAATTTTAGCTAATATTGCAGTAGGCGTAACTCTTAGCTAATATTACAGTAGGTATTACTTTAGATAATATTACATCAGTTTTTACTCTTTGCTAATTTTACAGTTGTCTATACTCGCAGCTAATATTACAGTTGTATAAACTCTTAGTAATATTACAGTAGTCCTTACTCTTAGCTAAAATCACAGATGTCTTTACTCTTTGCTATTATTACAGTAGTCGTTATTCTTAGCTAATGTTACAGCTGTCTTTACTCTTAGCTAATATTAATATCGTTAATCTTAGCTGGGATTACAGTAGTATATACTTTTAGCTTTATTTCAGTAGTCGTTACTCTTTGCTGATATTAGTCTTTATTATTCTTAGGTAATACTACAGTAGTCGTTACTCTTAGCTAATATTACAGCAGTCTTTACTCTTAGCTAATGTTACAGTAGAATATACTCTTAGCTAATATTACAGTAGTTGTTCCTCTTAGTTAAAATCACAGCGGTCTTTACTCTTAGCTAATATTACAGTAGTCTCTACTCTTACTTAATATTACTGTAGTCTTTACTCTTAGCTAATATTACAGTAGTCTTTACTCTCAGTAATTGTTACAGTGGTCTATACTCTTAGCTAAAATTACAATATTCGTTACGCTTAGCTAATATTACAGCAGTCTTTACTCTTAGCTAATATTACAGTTGTCTATTCTCTCAGCTAGTATTATAGTTGTATAATCTCTTATCTAATATTATAGTAGTCGTTACTCTTAGCTAAAATAACAGAAGTCTTTACTCTTTGCTACTATTACAGTAGTTGTTACTTATAGCTAATATTACAGTAGTCTTTATTCTTATCTAATATTACAGCAGTCTTTACTCTTAGCTAATATTACATCAGTCTTTACGCTTAGGTAATATTACAGTGGTCTTTACTCTTAGCTAATATTACAGCAGTCTTTGCTATTAGCTAATTTTACTGTAGTCGTTACTCTTAGCTAACATTGCAGTAGTCATTACTCTTTCAAATTTTTACAGTAGTTTTTACAATTTGCTAATTTTCAGTAGTCGTTAATCTTAGCTAATATTACAGTAGTCTAAACTCTTGGCTAATATTACAGTCTTCGTTAGTCTTAGCTGGGATTACAGTAGTCTATACTTTTAGCTAATATTTCAGTTGTCGTTGCTCTTCACTAATATTACAGTAGTCATTACTCTTAGCTAGGATTACAGTAGTCTATATTCTTAGCTAATATTACTGTATTCATTACTCTTAGCAAATATCACAGTAGTCATTTCTCTTAGCTGTACTTTTAGCTAATATTACAGTCTTCAATCCTCTTAGCTAAGATTGCAGTAGTCAATAATTTTAGCTAATATTACAGTAGTTGTTACTCTCAGCTAATATTACAGTTGTCGTTTCTCTTAGCTAATGTTACATCAGTTATTACTCTTACCTAATATTACGGTAGTCGTTACTCTTAGCTAATATTACAACAGTTTTTAATATTATTTAATATTACAGTAGTCGTTACTCTTAGCTGTACTTTTAGCTAATATTACAGTCTGCATTACTCTTATCTAAGATTACAGTAGTCGTTACTTTTAGCTAATCTTACATCAGTTGTTACTCTTATCTAATATTACGGTAGTTGTTACTCTTAGCTAATATTACAGTTGTCGTTACTCTTACCTAATATTACAATAGTCGTTACGCTTATCTAGTATTACAGTAGTCTATACTTTTAGCTAATATTTCAGTTGTCATTACTCTTAGCCAATATTACATAATTTGTCGTTTCTCTTACCTAATATTAGAGTAGTCTTTAAGCTTAGCTAATATTACAGCAGTCGTACTCTTAGCTAATATTACAGGCGTCGTTACTCTTAGCTAATACTACAGTAGTCGTTACTCTTAGCTAATATTACATTAGTCGTTACTCTTATCTAATATTACTGTATTCTTTACTCTTAGCTAATATTACAGCCGCCTTTACTTGGCTAATATTGCAGTAGTCCATACTCTTAGCTAATATTACAGTAATCTTTACTCTTAGCTAATTTTACAGTATTCTTTACTCTTAGACCAAACAGCAGCTGCTGATCCT